>NW_022436974.1:21382404-21404839 GCF_009761245.1 Sapajus apella
AAGAAACGTGGAAGAGCAGTCCCTCACAGACCTATTCAGAATCTGCCCTTGAATAAGACCCCTAGGTGACCCATGTGTACATTACATGCTGAAAAGCACTGCTCTAAAGGTCCTTATTCTACTTCCTGGTTCTCCCCAAGTGATTCTGTTGCCATAATAAAGTATGAGGTCATCCTTTCTCCTCAGTTCTTTCCTTTCCTTTCCTTTTGTTTTGTTCAACATTCAGTAAAAAAAAAAAAAAAAAACAGAGACACCAATTTAAAATAATTCTATTGTTGTTCTGTATCTCACTCCTTATCCTGCTGCTTGTTAGTCATAGAACCTTGAGAACTGTACTTCATCTGAGTTTTGTTTTACTTGATTCATCTGTAAAATGGGGATAGTAATCCTTTATCCTCAGTGTGATTGTGCCACATACATGTTTAGTTATTATCACACCTGGAACATGGTAACAGGAGTCAAAGAGAAGTGGTCACAGAGTCACTTTCCTTTGCTTCCCATCAGAGGGGACACTCCAAGTCTTTTATTGTGAGGGGAAGGAGTGCATCATTCCTATGCCAACCATGCACTTCCCAACTTTAATTTGAGTTGTGAGTGCCACATAATGTCATTGAAATCAAATCATAGTGCTTTTGTGAGTGCTTGTCCCAATTAACAAATCAGCTATGAGAAGGTCCTGGCAGATGAGGCACTTCTGCCTTGCCCATGTCTGTTCAGGATGCCAGCTCAGTGTGAAGCAATTTCCAAAAGCCTCAGAAACTTGGGCAAGCAGAGAAAAGAGTAGGAAGAGCCACTGGAGTGTAGACTACGCCGGTCACATTGGCTGGTACATCTCATAGTTCTCACACATCTCAGGACCCTCAGGGAAGTCACATTCGTGCCTTTTTCTCTGCTGCTTTCAGCATGAAGACGGAGGAGTAAAGGGAGAGAAGGCTTGGTAGACACAGAGGCATGGAATTTTGTCCTGGCTCCACTAGCTATGAAACTTTGGGCAGTTTTCTAAAGCTCTCTGCATCACAATTTTCTCAACTAGAAAAACAAAGCTAACTGTTTGATTTCACAGGGACGTTGTGAGGATAGAGTGAGACCAAGTATGTAAACATGCCTTCCATGGTGCGTCCAGTATTCCTAATTAACACCAGGCACTTGGGACTCAGTCAATGTTGGTTCCTCTTTTCACTCATCAACTTCTACCCAGCCAGACAGACTTAATTTTAAGCCCCATTTCTTTCATTTCCCGTTACATAACCTTGGTCAAGTCGTTTGACTTCTCACAGCCTTAGTTCCCTCACTGGAAAATGAAGGGAGCAATATCCTCCTTGCCAGTTTTTTTGTGAGGATTAAGGAAATGCAAGCAAAGTGCTGGCACCTGGATGGCACAGTAGAGGTGTTCATTCAGGAAGTGGGAACTCTTATAATTCAAGGAAGTACAGCTCTGGCCTTACTTCCTCTCTATGCCTTTTATAGTTCTCTTTTGAGTCCTTCTTACCTTCAGAAACCTTTATAACTTGCAGTGCTCCAACCCAGAGCCTTCTTTCTCTATATACTCCCTGCATAGACGGATTCATCACATCATACGGTTTTAAATGCCATCTACACCTGATGACTCCCACATTTAAATCTGCAGCTGAGACCTCTTCCCTGAACTCAGGACTAATAAACTCAACTAATGGTGCAACTCCCACCTATGGAATTTATAAAATAGTCTCAGATTCAACATACCCCAAAGTGCACTCTCAAATTGCTCACATGTCACCACCAAATCTCTACTCCCACTGTTCTCTCTCGTCAGTGTCTTAGGCCGAAATTACAGGAGCGGTATTAGTCTCACCTTCTTCTTTCACAACCAACATCTCATCGCCTGTGCTCAATGGTTATCAGTGGGTGTTGTTCCCATAATGTCTTGAAGACTAAGAGATTTTTATAGGTTCACCTTCAAGGCAGACATAGTCTTCAGTGAAAAAGTATGGCAGGGAAATGAAAGAAGACAGGATAAGAAAGGGATAGATACAAAAAGATTAAACAGGCAACTAGCAATATAAAGGAGTGCCCAAAGCAATGTGGCAGATCAGGACGTGGTTGAGAAACATCCAGACCTGGGATGAGGTTAGGTATTTGGGGTAGGGCTTGGCCCTGGGAAGACTGCGGGCAAGTCAGCGGCCTTGGAGACAGGCGAGTGGCACTTCCTTGAGTAGGTAGTCAGTGTGTCTTAGAACAGAAGGCATTCCTGGGGACCTGGCACAAAAGACAGTGCTTGCTGAGTCAAGCAGGGAACTTCTGCACCTGGAGTGTGGCTCTATTCCCAGCAAGGGAGCTAGATGAAAGGAACTGAGACAGAAGCCAGACATAGGACTGAGAGTGGGCCGCAACTCTGTGAGCTCAGAGTTTCCCTCAAGCAGTTCTAAGACACTTCAAGGAATCCCAGATCCCACCCCTTCCCACCCCCAAAGCACGCAGCCCTGGTCCAGATGACCACAGGAACTGCCTGGCTGGGACTGACCGTACACTATATATCTCAGGAGAATCCATTATCAGCTTCAATGCACAAGCAGATGAAAAGCACGATTCATCCTCCCGTAAACCTGTGGCTTCCAAGGCCTCCTTTCCTCCCCTCTAGCCGCCACCAGCCCCATCTTCTCATCCTCCCTGACTTAGCCCCATCTTTTTCCTTGGAGGCATAATAGCCCCAGTATGGGCTCATGAACTTGGGCAGGGCCACAAGCACCCGTGTCCAGCCATCAAGTCCCCAACAAATAACTTCCTGAGCATCTATTTATTTTCTGTTTGAGCCTGGCAGGGCTGGGGTCTATAAATTGTAGTTGGAATTCAGGTCTATTTTCTAGGTCAGGGGTGTGTTGCATATCAATGGTGGAGCAGAGCATCAGTGTGTTCCATTCTGCAGACTCCATTTGCCTACTGTAGTGAAGCAGACAAGCTCAGCGGGCAGCAGGCCCCGCAGTGGACCGGCAGCCATAAACCTCTGTGTGGACAGGAACTGCAGAGACCGAAGACAAACGAACTGCTTTGGAGCAGGCCCGGCACTCCTTTTACAGGCACTGAGAGGCTTTCCATGCAGAATCAAAGCTGAATTTTGCTAAAGGAAAATCTAGTGCTTATACTGAGCTTGGTATGCTATTATAAGTGTGCTTAACGATCTAGCGTGTGCGTTGAGCATTCTGGGTCTTTATATCCTTGCACAAACAGAGGCAGCACACAGCAACAAAAATCAGAAGGCTCTTGGGTCAAAACTGCTTTAAATCCCAGCTCTGCCTCTTACTGGGGGACTTCAGGCAAATTGTTAAATCTTGTTATCTCATATGTGAAAAGACCCAGTGAGGCATATTTTATCATATGGATAAAACATGATGAATCAAAGTGTCTGATCCATAGCAGGTACTTAGTGACACAGAGCATGTTTAAAATCAGAAATACTTGTGTAGAAATGGCAACAAACCTTAGGCTCCAGCCTAGCATGAGGTTTTTATTTTATTTTTATTTTTATTTATTTATTTATTTAAGACAGAAGTCTTACTCTGTTGCCCAGGCTGGAGTGCGGTGGTGTAATCTCGGCTCACTGCAACCTCCACCTTCTGTGTTCAAGCGATTCTTCTGCCTCAGCCTCCTGAGTAGCTGGGACTACAGGAGCACACCACCACACCTGGCTAATTTTTATATTTTTAGTAGAGACGGCATTTCACCATATTGACCAGGCTGGTCTTGAACTCCTGACCTTATGATCCACCTGCCTCAGCCTCCCAAAGTATTGGGATTATAGGCGTGAGCCATCATTCCTGGCCTGCATGAGGATTTAAAAGGAGGAACTTGGGGTCCAATGTCATCAGGTGTGAATCTTGGTTCTTCAACTTAACGGTCAAATAACTGGGGCGTGTTACTTACTTTTCCATTGTTGGGGCTCATAATAATGGCCATCTTATAAAATTGTTGACATGACTAAAAACATGATATGCTTAAAGCACAAAGCATAGTGTCTTCTGCATAATAAAACCTTAATAAATGTGAGGTACTATATTTTGACTGGCTAGCCAGAAGTCTTAAACTTAGCTTAATGAGATATATTTTAACCAGCCTATCCCATGTGTGTGTTATTTATGGTTGTACATTTATTATTGGGGAAAATAACTTCAGTTGAATTGTTAATAATAATCTTCAGTTGAATTGTTAATCCAGTTGAGTGGAACCTGGCTTTATTGGCTCTTTATTAGGAGTGTGGGTGCTGGATGCTGTGATGGATACAAAGACGAATAAGGAATGAGAATAAAATTGATTTACCAAGCACCATGCTAAGGACTCTCAGATGGATTATCTCATTTAATCTTTTCATATAGTTTATATTAGTTCCTTTAGGAAGAACAATTCATGGTGATTGTAGAAAGGTTGGAAAGATAAAAAATATAAGAAACAAAAATTAAAATCACCATAACTGCTCTTAGCTACTTGCTATATTTCCCTTCTGTCCTTTTTCTGTGCAAAGTGCATGGTATAGCTAAGCTTCAATTCCCTTATCTGTAAAATAAGGATAACACCCCCCTCATCCAGGGGAAGTGAGACAACAGATGAGGTCCGTTAAGGAAAAGGTCTAACAGTCTTGGCATTTAGTCTCAATAAATTTCTATTTCCTTCCATTTCTATTACATAAGAATGATTTCTTGGGAGGCTGAGGCATGCAGATCACGAGGTCAGGAGACAGAGACCACACTGGCTAGCATGGTGAAACCACGTCTCTACGAAAAATACAAAAAAATAGCCGGACTTGGTGGCACATGCCTGTAGTCCTAGCCACTTGGGAGACTGAGGCAGGAGAAGAATCACTTGAATCCGGGAGGCAGAGGTTGCAGTGAGCTGAGATCATGCCACTGTCCTCCAGCCTAGGGAACAGAGCAAGACTTCTTCTCAAAAAAAAAAAGGAAAAAAGAATAATTTCATAGGTCTTTTAAAACTAACATACACACACACACACACACACAGAGACATATATATATACACACACAAAGACACACATATGCCTCAGTATAAGGAGGTGGCCTTTCAGAAGGGTTACAAAGTTCAGGGATAGATTTGGACCATCTCCTAGAGTGCCAGTTTACTCATAGGTTTTTGAGTGCTGATAAATGGTGTGATTTTTATAATAAAAACCATGTGATTGTTGAGATGCAAAATTCTTGACAATTTTTGAGGTGAACTGCAAAGAAACAAACACTGCCCTCATGGCAGGCTAGCTCGGGCTCAGACCCCAGCCCCTGGGACATGCTTTGTTCTCCTTAGTCATCATGGACCCTTCTGCAGGACAGTTTGAAAGCTACTGCTGAAGAATCCTGCCTGTGGAAGGGTTTTAAGGGGAGAACTTATGTGGTCAGCATTTAGAGTTAAATCACTCTGATGATCATGCAGAGCGGGCTTGGAAAGCCTACTAGAAAGATAGTGCAATGGTCCGCATAGTGAATCATGAGAGCAACAGCGGTGAGAATAACGAGAAGACAGATCTGGAAAATGTAGAAGTCAGAACAAAGATCTTATTATTGTTCAAATATGGAGAAAGAGTTGGGTGAGGGGAATTCTAAGAGCTTGGAGAGACTGTGAATGTGGAAAAATGATACAGTACACACCATTATTATGTTAGAGTAGAAAACTATTTGTTTTGCAGACATATTTCTCAACTCTTCTTCCTCCTTAATTAAAGGAAAGCTTAACTCATATATGTTACAAATAAATTAAAAAACAAGGTCCCTATTTCTTGAAATTACTTCCCGGTTCTCTGGGCATTATTTTAAAACTTTTATGCTCCCAGGTATGCAAGAAATTAGCAACTGCCTGCTGTAATCCCTGGCTCTTAGCTAAGAAGGAAAGTCTGGCTTTGGGGAATCATTAGAGGAACACTGTGCAGTCCCAGGGCCTCTGTGAAAGTGATTGCTTTTGCTGGAGAAGTGAATGTGGAACCACCTTTCAGGACCAGAGCCCACTGGTGCAAGGACACGTTTTCTTTCTGACAATATCAGGGCAAAAATTAAACATTTATAATATGGTAATTAAGAGCTGAATAATTTACTCTCAACCAATAAAGTAGATGTTGGTAGTGCAATATCTCCAGCATGAAACACAGTTGAGGAAAAATAACAATGTTTGTTCATTAGCTATAAGCTTTGACTATGCAGTAAAAATGGAATGAGTTTTTTCTGTCATGATTAGAGTTTGAAATGAAAATGTACCCTCAAATCCACAGACATTGAACAGGGGTGATGTTGCATAAAGAAGACATTGATGTGGGACTAGGAATCCAATATACAGCATTCCAGTCTCCCTGTGATGAGTTGTGTGACCTGGGGCAAGTTACTCATCTGTACCTCTGTTTCCCAGTCTGATGTGGAACACACGTAACTCTTGTCCTAGTGGTAGCACAGTTCACATCTAAAAGGCAGCAATCTGTTATTATCAAACCTGATACAGAACAGCCTTGCCGAAAGCCTTCTGTGGGATTCTACCAACATGTCCACTACTATAACGTGTTCACAGTGATGCTAGTCTGCTTTCCTGTAACACTTAGGTCACTGTAATAAGGGAATGAAACTACCTGATAAAGCAGGTACATTCACAAGTCTATCAAAAATCCTAAATCCACTTAGCAGCCTCCGACAATCACAGATACTCTCACAATCTCATCATGATCAAAGATATAGTCAGAGCTCATCGTAATCACAGAAAGACAGAGGATCAGAAAACAAGCATGTTTTCCTTTCATTTCTCCATGAGGACTCCAAAGTCCCTTTTGTGGGTTTAGGGCATGCTCTTACTTACCATGTTTTTACTTCACTATCTGGCTTTGAAGTGCCCAGGTTCTATCCTTTTGATCTCAGGTTCTAACTCCAGAAAGTACCCAAAGACCCTCCTAGACCTTCTTGTAGGTCTAAAGTCCTGGAAGAAGGGTCCTGAAACAGACCGCACTGAGCTTCTGTTACTATTTGTGAAGCCAGAATAACTGTAACATTCTCATCATAGTTTTCTATGAGGATTAAATAAGATAAAGTATATATTGTGTTTGCTACCAATGCCTGGTACAGTGTCAGGGTCAACACACAGCATTTATGGAAGTTGTCAAGATTAAAGATAGACTTTGTAGCAGTAGACAGATGAGCACAGCTTTGGCCCTGCTTCAGGGAACTTAGTCTAATGGGAGAGACAGGCTTGCAAGGGACTAAGGTATAAAGAGACCTGAAATGAATAGCTTTACAGACACAGAAGCAAGAGAAAGCATTTCACCTGAAGAAGGGTGAAACATTTCAGTAGTTGGAGGTTGAAGATTGAGTTTTTCTAACCTGAGGGGACAGCATGAGCAGGGACAATGAAATGCACGTGGGTGGTGTGTTGAAAAAAGGTCGCAAGCCCTTTGTGGTTGGAGCATGATGGGCAATAAATAAAATGTAAAGGAAATGTAGGTAGGCCCAATTACAGGATGCCTAAAATGCCACAAAAAAATTATTTGAACCCTGATACAAAATGGAGAGCCACTGAATGGGAGAAAGGTAAGGGTGTAATCCAGGGAGATGAATTTTGGCAGGAGTCACCCTTTGAGATTTTTTGGTGTTACCTATCTTCAAGCCTCCCCCTGTCTCCTCTGATAATCTGCCATTCTCCCAGCTGGGTATCTCAAAGCTCAAATGGCACACAATGTGTGCATAATAAATATTTGTTGAGTAAATGGTTAAATAATCATCATTAACTTTTTCTCCTCATTACATCAAGAAAAAAAAAATATCCACGTAAACTAAGTGGTTGACTTGGGACAGAGAAGAGAGTTCCAGTAATGGCTGTGCGGTCGACGGCTGCGGGAAGGTCACCTAACCTCTCTGGGCCTCATTATCGCTCAAATATGGAGGAAATAAAGACAACTCACCTCTCATGGTTTTAGAACAAGGAAACCAATTAAAATTCCATTTGCAAAATCTAAAGGAAAGCACTAAAAGCCAGTTCTCAGAATCCAAGGTCGATTATATACATCAGTCTGGTTGAGACGGCTTGGACCTCTCACCTGTTTTTTCATGCCTGCTCCCTTATTAAGAGGGTGAAGGGAAAGATGCCCTTGTAATGTGTTTCTTTTCACACAAACCATGCTTTCAAAGAGTTTATGTATCAAATACTGCATTTATTTAGCAATAACTAATCTGTCTCATTATTTTTACTAATCAAAGATATATATCAGCCAATCAGGGTTTACGATGTGCAACAGTAAGTTACCACACACTAATTTGATACAGTCTGGCCAAAAGCAAAGCAATTTATCATTTTAATTAACCTTCATATGAGTAAATGCATTATTTGTTAGTCTTTTTGGAATGTTGAAAATAACTTTCCGTACCCATTACTATCTTTAAAAGTCCTATGCATCTGGAATTCTAGGTTGAATGTCAAAAGCGAAGGGCTGTTATTCTACTTGTAAACAATAAAAGAGAAAAAAGCAACCAAGCCAGCACTGTGAAATATACCTGAATTGCTAGTAAAGTTTATACCATCTATTAATTTACTTATTATTTCAATTAGCCTGTCTTGAGCACCAACTATGGGCTAAGTACGTGTGATAAAAGATACAGTCTCTGCCTTGAAAGAGTTAACCATTTGCTTGCTTGCTAATTGATTGATCGATTGATTTGAGATACAGTCTCGCCCTGTCACCCAGGCTCAAGAGCAGTGGCACAATCTTGGCTCACTGCAACCTCTACCTACTGGGTTCAAGCGATTCCCCTACCTCAGTCTCCCCAGTAGCTGAGGTTACAGGTGTGCACCACCACACCCAGCCAATTTTTGTGTTTTTAATAGAGACGGGGTTTCACCATGTTGGCCAGGCTGGTCTCAAACTCCTGACCTCTTGATCCTCCTGCCTCGGCCTCCCAAAGTGCTGGGATTGCAGGCATGAGCTACCTCACTGGCCTCCTTTATTTAAAAGACACTTATTGTACACCTACTGTGTTTCAGGTGCTGTACTAGGCGCTAAAGATCTAAGGTAGAAGACATTTGACATTCCTTCAAGTTGTTTATGGTTTAATGGTTTAATACTTCATTCACATAAGCACATCCAAAGAATGTGAAGAACTTTATCAGCATCACAGGCTTCCTGTGGGAGCAGAGGTAGAGAAAAACCTCTGTCAGGGACTCTCAACAGCGCGTTGAGAAAAGAATGTCTCTATAAATTTATGGAAGCAAACCCGCACCCCCAAACTAAATACACAGTGTACAGGACACTTGAAGTGATTTCTATATGCCCTGGGCACCACAGAGAATCACCAGTCCAATGGAAAGAATGCATATGGGGGGACTTTTCTGGACAGTGGACATTGAAAATTGATGGAAGACTACAAGGCCAGATTCACTATAATCCAGAAGGAAGGTCATGTGCCTCTGAATTGTTAGAGTGAGAATGAAAAGGGAAGACAAAAATGAAAGACATGCCCCAAGTAGAACAGAAAGCATTTGAGACATACATGTGAAGGAAAGAATGGGAGGTTTAAAGTCCTAATCATGGGGAGTTTGATCAGAATTGGGAGTTTCCTTGATCTGGATAAGGACTGGGAGCTTGAGAAAAGAAATGGATGACAAAGAGGAGGAGAAGGTGATGTATCAACTTTTAGATGGGCTCTGTCATATAAAATACATGTAATTTTCTGAGTAGGGCCTTTCAAGCCAGAATCAAATCATGAATCTGACTACTCTCTGAATCCTTGAGCAAAGTACTCTCTCTTTAAGCTACCATTTCCTTACTCATAAAATGGGGTTGAGAGAGCTTACCCCACAAGGTTGTTGTAGGGTTACTATACACGAGGGTGTAATGAACTTCCACATAGGAGCTGCTCAGTGAATATGTCTTTCCTGCTCTTCTACTAAGTAAGCATGCTTGGAGAAGAAGCCAAGGTGTGTAGAAGTGTACTTAACCAGCACCTCTTGAACTCCTGGTAATTCCCAGCCAGATCCTCAGAATGGAGTATAGTGTTGTTCATACCTGTCTCAACAGCTTCTGTACAGCTTCTCTCACAGCACCCACCTGATGACTTAATGTCTAGAAAGGACTAGGTTATTAAGCTCCATCATTCCCTTCAGTTCATTTACATACCTGCTAAATACAAATGTCCCTTCAGCAGCTCTGGCCACCAGCAATGTGTCTGTTTTTCTTATGGAGCATTCCATTAAGTTACCTGCTATGTCCATTGTGACTTTTGACACCTCCAAATGAGGCCTGCTGAACTAAAGAATTTCAAACACTATATGTAAACCAGTCAGGCTGTAAAGAAACTGGAAAAAGAGGTGTTAAAGGAGTATGGTTTAGCTGGAGACTACCTCTGAGGACTTGGAAATGAACAAGTGTAAATAGCTTTTAATGATGGAATTCAGAAGATTTGAAGGGAGATGAAATCAGGAAATGTCCTATGGCGTTTCTCCAATCTTTTCACCCTTTCTGTTGATCCAAGTTAGCTTATATATTCCAAACCATAATTTTATGATCCTCCTTACAACTTCTTTTAGCTACATTATATATATTTTGGCTGGATAGTTTGGGAGAATTGTCATTCATAAGCAAAAGATTGTGATTTTAAAATTGGGTTTAGAATTTGGCTTTTCAACTCATTCTCTGCTTGCCCTGGAAAAAGTCACAAAGTCCTTTAAGAGGCGTGGTGTGTGACTAGCCTTAGGTTTATCTACAAAATTAGGGTAATAACCAAGTTCAATCTCTGTGATTATTAAGATATTATCATAAAGTTGTTCATATTGGCATGTTGTTTATATGTAATTATATCCTGGATTTCATTCACAGTGTTTTAAGTGCAACTTACTATGTAGCTGTCTTGATCAAATGTGACAGTTATATCTCTTTAATTGGTCTTTTCAAAAGCTTAGTCGTATTTTTTCTAATATGTCTTTGCTTTCTTTTTCTATAATAGTATATCTTTTTTTTTTTTTTTTTTTTTGAGACGGAGGTTTGCTCTTGTTACACAGGCTGGAGTGCAATGGCGCGATCTCGGCTCACCACAACCTCCGCCTCCTGGGTTCAGGCAATTCTCCTGCCTCAGCCTCCTGAGTAGCTGGGATTACAGGCACGCACCACCAGGCTCAGCTGATTTTTTGTATTTTTAGTAGAGACGGGGTTTCACCACGTTGACCAGGATGGTCTCGATCTCTTGACTTTGTGATCCACCCGCCTCGGCCTCCCAAAGTGCTGGGATTACAGGCGTGAGCCACTGCGCCCGGCCCAATAGTATAACTTGTTTTTCTTATCTCCATCTTTCTACTTTCCAATTTATTCTACTATACTTTTTCTAACATTTAAATTAAATGGTTAGCTAGTTCATTTTAAGCCTTCTTTTTTAAGGTAAACATTTAAAAGTAAAATGTTCCCTGTGGTACCTACAAATTTTTATATGTGGAATTTTATATGTAGTATTTTAATAACTATATATATATAATTTCCATTATCTATTCTTATCCTTTAAGTTATTTGGAAGCTTTCTATTTTTAATTTCAAACGTGTAGAGACTTTATGTTTACATATCTCCTTAGTGACTTTTAATTGTATTGAGATCAGACCACATGGTCAGTGTGATATTAATGTTTTTTGATGCAGTGAGATTTGCTTTATATAGATTAATACATGGTCAGGTTTGTTAATGTTTCGTGGGTTTTTCAGAATAATGCATATTTGCTAATTTCCTATGTAGAAGAATCTATATATGACTTTAAAAAAAAACTTTTTAATTGGTGGTTAGGTATTCTACATTTTACCGTTTTGCGTAGGGTTTCTGTTTGATCTATCAAAAATTGAGAGAAGTATGTTCAATTTTGCATGATGATGGAATTGTCAATTTTGGGATATATTACCATCAACTTTTGCCTTATGCATTTAAAATTATTAAGTTACATGTATATTATATTTTTTATATGTATACAAAGTTAGGATTGTTATATGTTTCTGGTCAAGAAGATTTATTAGGTAACCTTTTCTGTTCTCAGTAATATTTTCTTCCTTAGGATGTATACCTTAAGTTATATACATTAGGGATTAGATTTGTTTTAATATCTCATTTTTGCTTTCAATTTGTCCTATTTTTCAAAACTTCTACTTTCTTGCTTTTTGTTTTTTGATTGAAGCGGTTGGTTGGCTGATAGATTGGTTGAATTACTTATCCCACATCTTTCTCAACCAGCACTGCTTTGGAATACATATATCCTTTATCCATTCTTAAATAGTTGCTTTTTATCATCAAATGTAACATAGTGTAACATTAATATTTTAATCTTCAAGACAACTGCATGTATTTTAACTTCAGTCACTTCCACTCAACTAACTTACATGTTTTAAAGACTACTGCTTTGGTTTGGGAGTTATAACTCCTTAAATAATACTTTATTATTATTCTATACAGATAATATTTCTGTTGGTTTATCTACATATTAATTTGTGTGCTTCTATTTGTTCTTCTCATAACTTCCTTCTAAGATTATTTTGTTTTCTACTAAATTACAACTTTATAAGTTCCTTTAATTAAGAACTATTTCTCAGCTTTTAGTAAACTTGGCTTTTCTTTCTCTAAAACAATTTTTCTTTATCCTCATTCTAAGATAATTTTTCTGGGCACATATTTCTAGGTTGAGTTTCATTTAATCTCAGCATTTCAAAGTTATTATTTCAACATATTCTGGCTTTCATCATTTCTTCTGTCAGTCTTCTTGTAGTTCCTTCACAAACTTGTTTTTTTCCCCCTTGGTTGCTTTAAGAATTTGATATCTTTGGTGTTAGGCATTTTCATGTCATTATGGCTAAATGTGGGGTTTTTTTTTCTCTCCATTTATTTATTTTACTGCATCTTAGGTTTTGGGGTACACGTGAAGAACATGCAAAATTGTTGCATAGGTACACACGTGGCAGTGTGATTTGCTGCCTTCAGCAATATTTGGCATTTCTCCCCATGCTGTCTCTCCCCACTTCCCCACCCTCCCATCCCTCCCCCATTTCCCCCCAACTGACCCCAGTGTGTAGTGTTCCCCTCCCTGTGTCCATGTGTTCTCATTGTTAAACACCCGCCTATGAGTGAGAACATGCGGTATTTCATCTTCTGCTCTTCTGTCAGTTTGCTGAGAATGATGGTTTCCAGGTTCATCCATTTCCCTACAAAGGACCCAAGCTCATCGTTTTTGATGGCTGCATAATATTCCATGGTGTATATGTGCCACATTTTCCCTATCCAGTCTATCGTCAATGGGTTTCTTTTTATTTATTCTGCTTAATAAATTTTATGCTTCTGTATCAGTGAATTCATATATTTCATTCATTCTGAAAAATTTACAGTTATTTTCTCTTCAAATGTTTTTTCTCTAATCTGTTCTTCGGGCATTCTAGTATATATTAGATAATACTGATTATGTTTATCATATGACTTTACCTCTCTTCCTATTTTATTCCTGTCTCTCTGCTGCATTCAGGATAACTTCTCCAGCAGAAAAATAATTTACAGTGGATTCTTTTTCTGAGTATCTCATGATGCTTAATTGAGTTTCCACATTTAATTGTGTTTAATCTGTGGAAATCCTGGAGGCCTTTACTGGGACCCTTTTCTTCCCAAGGATGGGTACTTGCTTCTGCTTGCTTCTGCTTGGGACTCTGATCCCCTTTCAAGGTCCCTGGAGGTCATCCTACCTACCATTTGCTCTAAACAGAATTTTATTTCAGTAGAGATGAAATTAAAATACTTTGTATTTTCTCTTTTTCTTTTAAACTTTTATTATGTCAATTTTCAAATATTCGTAAAAGTAGAGACCATAAATCCCCATGCCCCCTGCTTTTATTCCTGGAGTCTAAAGCAAATCCCAAAGAGTAACATCATTTTATCCCACAAATATTTCATGATGAAATAAAAGAATTATCTGGTCCTTTCTGCAGAACATGCGACAAGGGTGTGACTTGTCTGTTTGGTTATCAGCACTACTCAAACCCCTTATGGGAGGGAAAGCACACAGATGGACAGATCCAGGAACCAGGGCAAGCAACCCTTAGCTCCTGCCCCATGGCAGTATCAAGGGGTGAGAGCCTGCAACTCCTGGATCCCAAGTGGGCATATGCTATTGTGTTCTCTTTTAGCCTTGCTGTCTACAGATGGCTTAGGTGTTAACCAATTCAGTGGACCCTCTACCTTTTTACAAGGGCAGAGGGCCAGTGTGACAGCTCTCTGTATCTTGAGCTCTTGTCAAGCATCCCAGAAGAATCAGGTCATGCATGAACTTGAAGGATGATGAATGTGGGGGTTGTACTGTGTGGTAGAGGTGACTCTCAATGGGTTAGTTAAGGAGCTGAAAAGGGGATGGCATGGAACAATGATCTTCTCCTGGAGTTTGGACATCCACTGGCCAATTCTCCAACCATCCCCAGACAAATTCTTCCAATGCTCCTTCTCTTCTCTCCTCTGCTGCCCTTTTGTTTGTCTTCTCCAATGCTTCTGGATTCAGGGGTTTGGGGCTTTATGGATATAGGATAGGGGCCTGTAGGGGGCCAAAATAAACTTTTGGATATGAAAACAGGAATGCGTATTCTCATTTAGGGCCGCAGGTTTCCAGGATTGAGAGTGGGGCCTTTGCTGGGAAACCACCCTCTTCCACCCAATATTTCCCTGTCTTCTGTCTATATTAATAATGTATCAAAAATAATAAAAATGATAATTTATTATATCCCACAAATATTTAATAGTATCTAATAATCAGTCTCATATGTAAGTTTATCTAATTTTTTAGTTTGTTTTAATCAGAATCCAAATAAGAACTATAATTTTTGTTTGTGATATGTCTTCATTCTCTTTAATCTAAAATGTACCCCACCCCTCACCTTTTTCTCTCTCATTCACTTATTTGAAGACATCAGGCTTGTGTTCTGTATAATGCCCCACAACTTGGATGTGGCTCATTACTTTTTTGCAGTATGGTTACATCTGTTCCTCTGTCCATTTTCTCCTGAACCTTCTCTAACTAGACTTTCACACCCAAATATGCCACAGCAACTGCTTTACTGAAGATCACCAATGATTCCATATGACTCAATATAATAATCAACTTTTACGGTTAAACTTACTTAACATATCAACAGCATTTGATTCCATTGATCACACCATCTTCCCAGACGTGTTTTCATCATTTAGTATGCGGATTACTACCTTCTTCAGATTTACTCTTACCTTCTTTTTCCCAGGCTCTAGGGCTGGTTCCTCCATCATCTCCTCAGTCTGAATGTTGGAGGCTCCAAGACTCAGTGTTTGGATTACTTTATTTATTCTCATTTATTTTTTGATCTCTTTATTTGTTTTTATTTATTCTAATTTAGCCCCTCAGCTAAAATACACTGCAGAACTGAAATATGAATCTACTTGTATCTTATTTTGGATCCGGACCACACTGCCCACACATACCCTTTCCTGCCACTGTCCTTACCATTCTGTCACTCCTTTCCTCCAAATCCCTTTTGGTCAAATGTAAAAGTATACTTTTTTTTTTTTTTTTTTGCAAAACACCCCATATTTTGATTTCTTCAATTTGAGGGAATTAGTAGGTCTTGGAGTTTTCTCTTTAATTCCTTAAAAGCAAGCAGTACCCTTAAATAGAATATTTTATCCAGCATCTAGTTGTTTTAAAGTAGGAGCTTTCAGGGTGCCTGCCAGAAGCAGACATCTGAGTTTAGCAGCGTTCACACACCAAAGATAAGGCCGCATAAGGGTTCCTTAGGAAAATCCTAACATTTCTGGACCATTGTTTTATATTTATTCTTAGCTATTGAACTCCCTTCCTTCTTTTGAGCCTAGGTACCCCAAGAATGTTAATGGGAACAATTGGCAATTGTAATCCAAGACTTAAGTTGGAAAGAAAGTTAAAGCTCCTCAAAGTTAATTATGACTTGCTTTTTGAATCACCTCTGCATGATATTCAACTGGTAGAGTGGCCTTCCCTTGCATTCATCAGTGATAGGGACCTTGCTATCTCCTGAGGAGCCCATTGTGGGGGCTGGCTAGTTAAGTCCAAAATTGGAAACACAGGCTGTTAGGGAGGGCAGTCTAGAATCCTAAGGCACAAGCTGAAGCTGCTGTCCACTGGTGGAATGTATTCTACAGGGAAACTCTGCTCTTAAGGCCCTTCAACAGATTGATTACTACCTACCTCAATTAGTTAGGATAATCTCACTTACTTAAAGTCATCTGGTGGTAGACATTAATCATAACAAAATATACCTTCACAGCAACACCTAAATAAGTTTTTGACTAAATAAATGGAGAGTTGGGCCTAGTTTAGTTGACACATAAAACTGGCCATCACAGGAGCTTTCTCTGTACCAGCAGCTATGTCAGGTATTTTGCATATCTTTTAATGGTCCTTGAATTAACTATCATTATTCTTATTGTAAAGATGAGAGAATTGCAACTCAGAGTAAAGCAATTGATCATTTTTCATTATTACTAATACATGTGGGGAAACTGAGACATGAAAAGATACAATGGCCTGCAATACATATGCAAAGCTCTGAGCAAAACACTAGTTACATTAGTAAACATTAGTAAACATTAGTTCCCTCACTGAATTGCTTTTTTTTTAAAGCCATTTTTATTTTAAGACAACTGCTAGTAGGTGTGCCTTCTGCCATGTAGTGAAATGATGTTCCACACACTTGCCTAGGATATGTTTGCACATGAGAGTGTGTGTGTGTGTGTGTGTGTGTGTGTGTGTATGTGATGAAGCGGGTACTTTGTAGGGTGGTGCTAGAGTAATAGCACAGCTAGCAGATAAGGCTGTATTCTTGTTCTCACTAGGACATTGTTCCTGTCTTTGGAAATTCTTTGAGATTCTTGGATTAGTACAATAAGTTATTGTATTTACTGAATTTATTCTTGTAGCGAGAGAAAATTTCTCAGTGACCTTTTTTCCCCCAATGACAAGTCATGCTCCACATGTTTAAATCAGGAAAGTTGGAAAATTAAATATATAATCAGAAAATCTAATGTGTTTTGTGAACGTTCTCATAAACCCTTGGGACATATGTCAGAGGGCAGAAGAGATGATGCCAGCATAGGGTCTGTGCTGAGACTGAGTCTGAAGGTTAAAGGGGCAAGGAGGGAGAGAGTTGAATATCTTTGCTTTCACTGAAATCACTGGGTAAATACGGCCAAACTTAATGGATTTCTTTGGCCCAAATTACTTATGTAGTCATGACTGGTCACAATTTTCATAATAAATATAAATTTTACAAATGGATTTGAGCACATTTAGATAACTAGGCATAAAAAGGCCCTCTAAAATTAGGGTTCAGATAGGCCCTGAGACTTACTTATCTCCATAAAGAAATTTTGCTTTTATATAAATTTTGGCACAGTATTTGAAGGTAAAAGCAAAATTTGAAACATATGATTTCATAAATGTATAAGCAATATTACGAATAACCAACTTTGTATAACACTCTACAGTTTACAAAACAGTTACACAATATGGTGGAAAGAACACTACACCTGGAGTAGTACTTGGGTAGGAGGTTATGTTACTGTCCACGGTGTTCGGGTAGTAGGTTGTGTTACTGTCCGCGGTGTTCAGCTCCTGTGAGAGGGCTATGTGCCCCCATTGCCTCCTCATCACAGTGTTGTAGACTTGGCCATGTGATCTTCTCCAGCCAGTGAATTATATATGGAAGTAGAACGTTGCATGGCTTCATTCGCCATCTTCTCTCTTTTCTGTGAGATAAGCCAGGGCTGCCCCTTTAACCTGAGGCATAGAATTGTATGAATTTGAAGCCAAATCACAGCCAATCAGCAGTAGGCATTAAAGTGAGGGAGTAAAGCTGCTAATATTTGAAGGGTCATCTTTTCCCACAGTATTATTAATGTAAAGATCTGGGTTTGATTCTGGCTCAACCACTGATTAGCTATAAATCTCAGAGAATATATTGAAATGATAACAATCAATTCCCTCAGCTATTTCTATAGATGAATAACTAATGTCTCCTTCACTAAGCTTCTGTGGGAAGTAAATGAAAAAGCTGTAATAATGGCCTAGAATAATTCCTGGCATATAATAAATAGTTAACTCACTCTCATTAACAGTGCCTGGCACACAGTAGGTACCCCATCAAAATGGGTATCTTTTTATGTAGAATTTCAGCCATCAGTGAATGGCTAACCATCACAAAAGCCAAAGACTCACTTTCAAATTTCTCTTTCTCACCTTCTTCTCCGATCCTTTCTTTCTTCGAGTAAAAACTAACTAACTTTAGGGAGGAACTAAGACTACATTTAAGTCCTGCAAAAATAGACATTTGTTCTGAGGCTAAAATTTTATGAAAGACGTGCTTAATTTCTTTTCAGAGAGAAGCATTTTTTAAACATACAAAATATTAGATCCAATCTGCAAATTAATGTTACAGAAGGTTTAAAATAAGCTACAGTTCAAAGTTTAAATTGAATAAACAAAACCCATATCATCTTACTTGTAAGACTTTTTTAGGCTGTATAAGTAACCTCCCTGGAAGAAGGATAAACCCAAGGCCATTGCATTTTACGCATTTTCTCAAGTATGAAATATTCAACCTGGGAATAGGAAATGGCAAATTCATGTACATAATTACACTGTACAATTCATCTGTTGAGATTCCCTTTATAGAAAACCCAGAGTACCTTGAAAAAGCAGCCCACACAAGCTGGGCCCACAGAAGGCAGGGAGCTGAGTTTTGCCTGCTCTGGGGAAATGCAGAGGAAGGGCTGACGTGCTCTGGTTTCCCTGGAGACCCCGCTCTTCACTCTTCCTGAGATGAACTTTCCTTTGCCACCCACACTCAGGCAAAGCCTACCCAATAGCGTCTGCTCCAGGTCAAACTGGTTATAAGTTCACCTAGGCTTGAGACCCTTATGCCAAATCTACCCTGGAAGGAAGAAGGAAATGGGAAGGAAAAAAGTTTACTAAATAATGGCCATGTGCTTTTCCTCCCCTGAGTGCCAAATACTGAATATTTTGCAACTTAGACTTTCATTTCCCGCAGTCTGAGTCTTAGAGAGCCCAAGAACCTTTCAAATACTAATATTTCCCAGCTCCCTGATGATCTTTAACACCTTTTTTATGTCTGGGATTAATTAATTTCAAGAAAACAGTCTCAAGGAGCAATGCAAATTTTGGAAGTACTAATAGCTATGACTGATTAAAGCCATTGATATGAACTTGGAGTTTTATCCATTTTACAGGTGAAAATTAGAGACTTTGAGGGGTTAAGAAACTTGCCCAAGGCCATATAGGGAATCAGGGCCAAAGCCACAGTTTACGGTTTGACTTCAAAATCCAGGCTTATTCTTGTATATCCTACTGAGCTGTATGGCCATTTTATCTGATTAACTGCTTGAGGAAGCATTTTTGAAAGCAGTGAAAGATGAACTTCATTTGTTCCTTCTGAGGTCCGCTAGAAGCAGCAGGTTAAATGAGGATATAAAAACTGTCTCTTGTGAATTGTTATGCATTTTGTTTTAAACAAAGAATTGGCTTACTTCTGTAAATAGCATGAAGAAGTATTTTATTTTTATTATTATTCATTAGAATGTCCACAGAAATAGAAGCTAGGCTGCTGAACTTCTGCAGAGAAAAGGCTATAACAGTTCACCCGAGGTACTGCTATTCAGCCAAATTTTTCTCATTCTGCTCGAACACAACCTACCCCCATAGGCTTTATGGTTGCTCCCCTAGGAAAAAAACTGTTTGTGCTTCTATGAAACATCAATTTTAAAACAACAACAAGCCCTCAAGCCCAGCCTGTGTCAACAAGGCTTATTTTTCAGTAAGCACATTAGACACCAGCCTCCTTGTCTTACAGTGTCTCAAATAGTCTTTCCTTGACTTCTGCAGATGCAGGTACCTGATCCTACCTCTTGAGGGAATTATAATGAGAGGTGGGGCAGTGTCCTCTCCTGAATATGGGAGTTAAGAAAATCATTTTTCCTAGAAGTTTCACCCTAGAAGTTTATGGAGACTTACTGGGACCCTGGGGTCCCATGAAGCTCCAGGATGGTGAAGTTGAGTCACTGCTATATTGTCTACATCCTGTCTACGCCAATGTCCACCACAACACAGATCCAGTCTTAATGAGACAACACTCTGTCTCATTAAGGAGAACTGAGGAAGGCAAGTGCTGACTTAGCTTCTCTAAGTACCTTGCTACCTAAAGTATATCTGTGGAAAGGCAGCATCAACATCACCTTTGAGCACTGTAGAAATGCAGACTCTCAGGCCCCACCTCAGATGAAATAAATCAGAACATGCCTGCATATAAGATGCCCAGGTTATATATGTACACACCCAAGTTTAAGAAATACTACCCTAAACATTGGTAGTCAACTGTGGCTGCATGTTGTCGATAGTACCCATAAGCTTTAAGAATAACTGATACATAATCCATATAGAGATGAGTGATTTAAAAAGAATTACTGATTCCTGGTTTCCACCCTCAAAAATTCTGACTTAATTGACCTGTGATATGGCCAGGAAACTGGGGGTTTTTACAAGCTCTCTGGTTGACCCTAATGTGTAACTGTATTAATCCATTCTTATGCTGCTAATTAAGACATACCTGGGACTGGGAAATTTATAAAAGAAAGAGGTTTAGTTGACTCACAGTTCAGAATTGTAGGGGAGGCCTCAGGAAACTTACAGTCATGGCAGAAGGGGAAGTAAACACATCCTTCTTCCCATGATGACAGGAAGGAGAAATGCCAAGAAAAAGGGGGAAAGCCCCTTATAAAACCATCAGATCTCATGAGAACTCACTATCACTAGAATACTATGGAGGTTACTACCCCCATGACCCAGTTACCTCCCGCAGGGCCTGTCCCACAACATGTGAGGATTATGGGGACTACAATTCAAGATGAGATTGCGATGGGGACACAGAGCCAAACCATATCAGTAACCATAGTTAAAAACCATTCCGAATTCCTGAAAATTCCAAGCATTGAGTATTTTAAAAGAGAGGATGAGGTAATCTGTTAAGAAGTTAATGGAGGAAATGGTGAGCTATTATCTGGGTTTTACATGGTACCTGGTCCTTTCCATTGGCAAAAAGGAAATTTCTCATGCCACGTGAAATTTGAAAGGAGAGAAAGACTGAACATCTCCTGGGAAGATTAGTCATATATTAGGACACTGATGATCCAAAGTCTCCAATCAAAAAAAAAAAAAAATGAAGAATAAAGTAAGGAATTGAAAAACAGGATAAAGCTTGAGGGTTAAAACCTGCTAATGAGTTTCCATTCAGTCTTACCTAGTTCCTGTGACCAACAGTCAGCCAGATGTTCCTTTAATTCAAATATTTTCTCTACTCTGGCATGATATAAAATTACCTACTATGGATCATAGAATATTTGACAGAGAAATCAACAATTGTTACAACATTTATTTTGTTTTAAAATAATAGGGCCTAAAATGCCTGCAACGAAAAAAACTGTGAGAAATACAGGTATTTTTTTCTAGTCCAGGTCAAAGTTTAAGGCATACTTATCCAAAATGAATTCACCAAGGAAGCGAGAATAAAATGGAAGAGATGATACTTGCCTACTTGGGGGTTCCATAAGGCCCTATAATTAGACAGACAAAGTTGTATAGTACTTCTGTGACTGATTCATTTCCCCTGGACCACTGATGGCATAGCTTCTTTAGGAAATACTCTCTTTGAATATATTTTTCCTAGAGTATTATTTCTGTATCAAACTAATTCCAGAATTGACCTTTTGCAAAAGATATTTAAAAACCAGTGCAGAAAAAGACAAATGTCATTTCCTATTTATTTGACTGTGTGTGGCACTAAATTTAAGAATCCTTTGCGTTTGAAAGGACATGATTTAGAAACTTCCAGACATCTTGGGTGGAGGAAGTTTTGAAATCAGGAGAAGCTAGATAACCAGATAAATAAAGTTTAAGAAAGCATGGGGCAACAAAGTTTTGTTTTTTGATGTTATATGATAATCGAGTCCCACTCCCCAGAACACCTTGGGACACATTTTTCAGAGAGCTGAACTCTAATGGAAGTTTCTCCCTTTGATCTGTTACCCTCCCCATGCCATGTAGAGTTGGGTGCAGCCCTCCAGGCTGATAGGCTAAGATTTAAGGTGATTCTTTCAGGAGTTCTTTGTTTCTGTAACATTCTTGTACATTTTCTGTAAGTTTAAAAATATTTCCAAATAAGAACTTTAAAATCTTAAACACGTAAATAAGAAAAGATTGATAAAGTGTGATAAAGTGTGACCTCTTCACTATATAGCGTTTTGGAAGATCCAGATCCAGAACGGCTGTATCCATTCTCAACCTATACCTATTAGGTTGGTGCAAAAGTAATTGCAGTAATGCCAAAAAAAAAAAAAAAAAAAAAAAAAAAAAAAAAAAAAAAAAA